>NW_017189517.1:48188196-48236028 GCF_001704415.2 Capra hircus
TCGTTCCTCTTTTTATCTTTTATATTTTCTCTACCTCCTTTCGAGACAATGGGATGCTTTTCTGGGTGTCTTGATGTCCTCTGCCAGTGTTCAGAAGTTGTTTGTGGAATTCATTCTGCGTTCAAATGTTCTTTTGAGGAATTTGTGGGGGAGAAAGTGGTCTCCGCATCCTATTCCTCCATCATCTTAGGACCACCCTTCCTGTGATTCGATTTTAGTAGGTAGTGAAACAGGTGTTTGAAAAACAAGAGACAGTTGAGCAATGTATGACTGAGTATATATTTTTTACTCAAATTTATTTTAAATTATAACATAAAGTTACTGCCAAAATCCTAACTCAGATTTCATTAAAACAGTTTAATAGGGAAACAGGAAGGGAGGGGGGGAAGAATGCAAAATATATAATAAATTACACTTCAAAAATTCCAAAATTCCTCTAGTTTAATATAAACAACAAATGAAATTTTTAAAAAAGGGCATTCTTCCAAGTGTTGCATTTCCAGGACTGGAGTTGTACACTCCAAGTGGTTGAAACACAAGAGACTTAGTTATCAAAGTCTTATATTCAATCTCTATTAATAGTATGATTCATGTGGCATGTGTTGGCAATATCTATATCCAAATGGCAGAAAACTCCTCAGCTTTGAATTTAGTATAGCAAAATATGCACTAATTGGAAAAATTTTAGTCTTTAATGGTGACAAGCCATGTTTCTTTTTAAGCTTAGGTTTTATCCTCAAACCTACTTTATTTTTGCTGTTGTAAAAATTAAAATTAGCTGTGACATGTTAACTTTTAAATTTGTTTGCATTTATTAACTTTTCCGGTAATTGTTTCTGAGCTTCTGGTTACAACTTAATGGATTAGATACTACTTATTCTTACTTCTACAATAAAATAATAGCCCACTTAGACTTTAAGGTAATCTATATTATTAGAAAATAGTATTTCTAAATTGTGGTTTACACAAGTAAGTTGCTTCAATTCATTTAGTTTGAATTTGCTTTTGCAATCATAGCAACATTTTATTGTGATATTATCTGCACTACAGAATAGACAGGTACCAAAGATACAAATAACTCTACAGATATTTCTTCACTTCAGTTAATTATCTTAGTACTTTTCTCTCTCTCTCTCTCATGATTTTTCAGAGTGAAATATATTTGCTTTAGATAAGCTGCTTTTTCTGTGCATTGGTGAGCTGAATCCAAACTCTTAGATTACAGTTGTGTCTTTGATTAGAAATTCAGGTAGCAAAAATTTCCCCCAAATCTGTACACAATTGGAGGAAAAGGGTATTTCAGATCTAAATCTGCCCATAAAAAACATTTTGTTCAAATCATGCATGTAAAGTATACAAGCTAACAGTATTATGGATATGTCACACTTTCTTTTATATCCTTCCCACAGAAAACACATAAGACCAGATTAATTAATCAGTCCTTCAGTGCTACTGTGAGCTTCGTTTTTGTTTAACACCCATTTTGAAGTTTGGCCAAACGTAAACAGATACGTTATGATTGATTGGAAATATGTTATATAATTTAAGCTGATTTTTTCTTTTAACCTTAATAAACACATCAGCTTTTAGAAACTTCAATGTGCCTAGAGCTGGAAGCCTAGAGATCTGCATTCTAGTCCTAACTCATTTTCTGCCATTTATTTTGAGAAAAACCATGCCCATTGTATATAGTTCAGCTGTTCTAGTGTCAGATGAGAAGAATCGGTAACACTTGCCTTTACTGCTTGGCTTGTCATGAGACTCAGATGGGAGATAGAAGACTCATTATCAAAGCTGAAAGTGCTATGAACATAGTAGGCTGTATTTTTGAATGACTCAGTTGTGAGATTAATCAGACTTCTTCTAACTCTTCAGGTTTTGGGATTTTTAGGCTATTTTTACACAGTGACAAACCACAGGGCTATGTTTTAACTTTCTTATAATATAGCTATGCCCTCTGAAAATCATCTGCATACATCAGCCTTGAGGCCCTTTACAACTACTAATACATTTCCAGGAGTTGTTTCCCACGAAGCCAGCATGGCTTAGTAAGTTAGGCAAATCATTTAAATATTAAATCACAGGCACTAGAATATGCCTGTGTGTTCTTCTGTTAGGTCCCTAACCTTACTGAGATTAATCTGGAATATGAGGCTATTGAATGTCATCAGTTAAGGCACTGACAGTAATACGCTTTTGGGTATGAGTCATAGAAGATGTGTTTATCAATGTGTATGTCATTTGTTAAACTGTACATGTAAAAACTCTGAAAGTACAGATACTTGATGATAAGTTGAATTTTTGAGGCAAGTATTATGGAAATTAATCTTCCAGAGAGGATCAGAAAATAATTATTAATCTTTCTGTTTCTGTTTCTTATAATATTCTCTTCTTTTACTTCCTCAAAAGGTTACTAGTATTTTTTTAACTTATATACCACATTACCAAGCGATAATTTAGAGCTGAGTAAAAGTTCTAGAATTTTCAAACATCTTTAGAAAACACATGATAGACCAACATTTGATATTAAATAGGGTGATTCCTCTAAATATTAGCTAATAATTGATTTATAATATTCTCTACTTTTAAAATCAGAATCATGTGACACAAACATACATTTCTAAGCATTTATATAAAATATATTGTGATGTGAGTAAAATACAGTATAATACAGTTAAGTGAGTTATTCTTTTTTTTTTTTTTTAAGTGAGTTATTCTATTTTTGATTGCAAGGTTACTTTAAAAACGAAAACCTCTAAAATCTTATTTCAGCAAGAACTTCAAAACTGTCATAAATAAATGTTAACATTAAAATTCCAAGGTAATAAATAGGGCAGTTCACACTTCTGTCTATTTTGGTCTCATTAGAAGTCAGTAAGGCAGTAGTATGTTCATGTCCCTTACAAAATCCATTTTTACAACAAAAAAAGATGAGAAACTTCTATTCAGTACTTTGATTCTGCATGGCACCTAGTGAACTAAAGCAATAAAACCCACATAAAGTTTGTCCCTAGATTTTTGTAGCACTGTTTGATAACATTTTGCAAAAAGATTATTTTCTTTACTTTCACAAAGGTAAGAAATATAATGGAAAAAAATGAGAAACATGCTTAAAAGAAACACAATCCTATAAAAATATCCCTTTTGCTATTTTACCCATTCATATAGTCTAAAGGGAGTTGGAAAACCACACCTTAAACTCACACAACCCCAAAATTTCCTTAAAGAAAATGAGGGTCAAAGTATTGGACAAGAAATAGTAAAAAGTTACAAATTGTCCAGAACCTGTTATCATAAAATAACCTGAAGATCATGTAAATATAGTCCTTCTAAATCCTTTTCATGTCATTTGTGATTCAAGAGATGTTATTTTGTACTGGCCTTTCAATAGGATATCAGTGCCAACATGAACTGCCAAGCAGTTTCGCAGATCAGAACGTCTATCCTCTGTTAGGAGTATTAAGTGTAATTGTCATTTTATCCCATGAAAAGTGAAGTATATGTTAGTGTGACTGTCATGCCGTATGTATAAACAGTTCACCTTTCACTTCATTTCTGTAAAGAGAGGTTGACATTTTTTTTTTTAACTCGCCTTGTTTTCTCTAGTGAATTTTATAGGCCAGCACCAAACAATCTGTCCATTCTCATTGATAAGACTGAATTTACATAATATATTGAAGAAAACACAATAGTCTACAGTTATACCCTCTTTCTGGAATAATACTCAGGCCCTGAATAATGGTGGGACCTTTTTTTCTCTAACCTGAAACACCAGTCAATGCATCAGACTTGGACATGGTTCACCTGTATTGTCATTAAAATGAACATAATCATTTGTCTTGCTGGGCTCTCATTTTACAATTGTATATATAAACTACAAGGTGTTATTCTACAGTTGATGACTCTGCCAAATACAAAAATACCATTGCACTGGTGTTATGTTCACAAGATTTAAGCAATTTAAGTTGTTCGTGTGTAAACTGAGATTCAAAGATGTTAAATAACTCACCTGTGGTCACATAGTTATTAAATAGAAGGGTTGATATTTAAACTCTGATCTGTCATACTCTATCCTAGTATTTTTCTTATTATATCACGCTGTATTTTAATAGTGAGGTTCTTGTAATATTTGGCCTTCCCTGGTGGCTCAGATGGCAAAGAATCTGCCTACAATGCAGGAGATCTGGGTTTGATCCCTGGGAATATCCCTTGGAGAAAGGAATGACTACCCACTCTAGTATTCTTGCCTGGAAAATTGCACAGAGAGAGGAGCGTGATGGGCTACAGTCCATGGGATCAAAAAGAGTAAAAATTTTATATATTAATGCAGCTCTTTTTTTCTGGTTACTATTGTGTTTAATCAACTAGCACAAATTGCTTAGTCTAAAACTTTTTCTAGGATATGAATCTTATCTATTTTTCCACGCTCATTTCTCCACTTAACCCTCAATCCCAATGCTTTACACAATCCAAATAACTTAAAAGTTAACTAAACAATTCATCTGGCTTTCTTATTGGTTTATAAACCTTGTTGGAATGTCCACTTCAAAACACTTCTTATTTTTCCACCCACAACTCAAGAGTCAATTCTTTTTACAATGTTTTTCATGACCCTCCCACAATAAAATTAAACACTCTCTCCTCTGTGACCTCACTATACCCTCTATGGACTCCTTTCACAGCAGATAAAATAAACTCAGATATTATTTCTTAAGCTATGTCTAGTCAACTATCAAGCCCATTCAAAGCATTCTTTATTGCTGTTTCATTGTTTTTGATTTCTAGCGTTTCTTTTTCATTCCTTCTATCTTTTTCCTTACATTGTTCTTGAAAGCTGTTTCTAATTTCTTCATTAGAGTCTTTCAGTCAGTCAGTCAGTCAGTCAGTCAGTTCAGTCACTCAGTCATGTCTGACTCTGCAACCCCATGTACGGCAGCATGCCAGGCTTCCCTGTCCATCACCAACTCCTGGAGCTTACTCAAACTCATGTCCATGATCAGTGATACTATCCAACCATCTCATTCTCTGTAGTCCTCTTCTCCTCCCATCTTCAAACTTTCCCAGGATCAAGGTCTTTTCCAATGAGTCAAATCTTTGCATGAGCTGGCCAAAGTATTGGAGTTTCAGCTTCAGCATCAGTCCTTCCAATGAGTATTCAGAATGGATTTCCTTTAGGATTAACTGGTTGGATATCATTGCAGTTCAAGGGAGACTGTCAAGAGTCTTCTCCAACACCACAGTTCAAAGCATCAATTCTCCAGCGCTCAGCTTTCTTTATGGTCCAACTCTCACATCCATACATGACTACTGGAAAAACCTTTGACTAGATGGACCTTTGTTGGCAAAGTGTTTTTGCTTGTGAGTTTCTGCTTTGATAAGTTGCTATTCACTGTATTTGCCTGTTTTTCTAATTTTGAAGGAATTGTTTGTCTTCCTTGCTGAAGAAGGACGAGGGTGATCAGGTTAGAGGTTGGAAAATTCTTGCTAAAGTTTAGTTATGCAAACCTGAGGACAAAGCACAAAGGATTAGGACAGATTAAGAAAAGGGTTTATAGGAAACTGGCTAAAGTTGGGTTAAGGAGAGTCTTTGTTACTATTACAATATTTATCACACTTAACTGAAATATCATTTTTTAAAACTGTTGCATATCCTTAACTAGACTGGAAGCTTCAAAAGAAAGGGATCATTCTGCATTTAATGTTGTATTCTTCACAAATAGACCAATGCCTTGCATGAGTAGTAGGCAATCAAAAAGTGCTTCTTGAATTGATACTAACTTTTCAAGTACAGAGCATAGTTCAGTTCCGTTCAGTTCAGTCGCTCAGTGGTGTCCAACTCTTTGCGACCCCATGAATCGCAGCATGCCAGGCTTCCCTGTCCATCACCAGCTCCTGGAGTTCACTCAGACTAAATCCATCGAGTCAGTGATGCAATCAAGTCATCTCATCCTCTGTTGTCCCCTTCTCCTCCTGCCCCCAATCCCTCCCAGCATCAGAGTCTTTTCCAATGAGTCAACTCTTCCCATGAGGTAGCCAAAGTACTGGAGTTTCAGCTTTAGCATCATTCCTTCCAAAGAAATCCCAGGGTTGATCTCCTTCAGAATGGACTGGTTGGATCTCCTTGCAGTCCAAGGGACTCTCAAGAGTCTTCTCCAACAACACAGTTCAAATGCATCAATTTGTCGGTGTTCAGCTTTCCTCACTTCCAACTCTCACATCCATAAATGACCACAGGAAAAACCATAGCCTTGACTAGATGGACCTTAGTAGGCAAAGTTAAGTCTCTGCTTTTGAATATACTATCTAGGTTGGTTATAAATTTTCTAGATGGACCTTAGTCGGCAAAGTTAAGTCTCTGCTTTTGAATATACTATCTAGGTCGCTTATAAATTTTCTATCAATCTGCAGTGATTTTGGAGCCCCCAAAAATAAAGTCTGACACTGTTTCCATTGTTTCCCCATCTATTTCCCATGAAGTGATGGGACCAGATGCCATGATCTTCATTTTCTGAAAGTTGAGCTTTAGGCCAAATTTTCACTCTCCACTTTCACTTTCATCAAGAGGCTTTTTAGCTCCTCTTCACTTTCTGCCATAAGAGTGGTGTCATCTGCATATCTGAGGTTACTGATATTTCTCCCAGCAATCTTGATTCCAGCTTGTGCTTCTTCCAGTCCATCGTTTCTCATGATGTACTCTGCATAGAAGTTAAATAAGCAGAGTGACAATATACAGCCTTGACACACTCCTTTTCCTATGTGGAACCAGTCTGTTGTTCCATGTCCAGTTCTAACTGCTGCTTCCTGACTTGCATACAGATTTCTCAAGAGGCAGGTTAAGTGGTGTGGTATTCCCATCTCTTTCAGAATTTTCCACAGTGTATTGTGATCCACACAGGCAAAGACTTTGGCATAGTCAATACAGCAGAAATAGATGTTTTCTGGAAATCTCTTGCTTTTTCCATGATCCAGCGGATGTTGGCAATTTGATCTCTGGTTCCTCTGCCTTTTTGAAAACCAGCTTGAACATCAGATGTTCACAGTTCATATATTGCTGAAGCCTGGCTTGGAGAATTTTGAGCATTACTTTACTAGCATGTGAGATGAGTGCAATTGTGCAGTAGTTTGAGCATCCTTTGACATTGCCTTTCTTTGGAATTGGAATGAAAACTGACCTTTTCCAGTCCTGTGGCCACTGCTGAGTTTTCCAAATTTGCTGGCATATTGAGTGCAGCACTTTCACAGCATCATCTTTCAGGTACTGAAATAGCTCCACTGGAATTCCATCACCTCCACTAGCTTTGTTCATAGAATTGCTTTCTAAGGCCCACTTGACTTCACATTCCAGGATGTCTGGCTCTAGATTAGTGATCACACCATCGTGGTTATCTGTGTCGTGAAAATCTTTTTTGTACAGTTCTTCGATGTATTCTTGCCACCTCTTCTTAATATCTTCTGCTTCTTTCAGATCCATACCATTTCTGTCCTTTATCGAGCCCATCATTGCATGAAATGTTCCCTTGGTATCTCTAATTTTCTTGAAGAGATCTCTAGTCTTTTCCATTCTGTTGTTTCCCTCTCTTTCTTTGCATTGATCACTGAAGAAGGCTTTCTTATCTCTTCTTGCTATTCTTTGGAACTCTGCATTCAGATGCTTATATCTTTCCTTTTCTCCTTTGCTTTTAGCCTCTCTTCTTTTCACATCTATTTGTAAGGCCTCCCAAGACAGCCATTTTGCTTTTTTGCATTTCCTTTCCATGGGGATGTTCTTGATCCCTGTCTCCTGTGCAATGTCACGAACCTCATTCCATAGTTCATCAGGCACTCTATCTATCAGATCTAGGCCCTTAAATCTATTTCTCACCTCCACTGTATAATCATAAGGGATTTGATTTAGGTCATACCTCGTTGGTCTAGCGGTTTTCCCTACTTTCTTCAATTTAAGTCTGAATTTGGTCATAAGGAGTTCATGATCTGAGCCCCAATCAGCTCCTGGTTTTGTGTGTTTTTTTTTTTTTTTGTTTTGTTTTGTTTTTCTTTTGACTGTATAAAGCTTTTCCACCTTTGGCTGCAAAGAATATCATCAATCTGATTTCAGTGTTGACCATCTGGTGATGTCCATGTGTAGAGTCTTCTCTTGTGTTGTTGAAAGAGGGTGTTTGCTATGACCAGTGCATTTTCTTGGCAAAACTCTATTCTTCTTTGTCCTGCTTCATTCCATATTCCAAGGCCACATTTGCCTGTTACTCCAGGTGTTTCTTGACTTCCCACTTTTGCATTCCAGTCCTTATAATGAAAAGGGTATCTTTTTTGGGTGTTAGTTCTAAAAGTTCTTGTAGGTCTTTATAGAACCATTCCACGTCAGTTTCTTCAGCGTTACTGGTTGGGGCATATAATTAGATTACTGTGATATTGAATGGTTTGCCTTTGAAATGCACAGAGATCATTCAGTTGTTTTTGAAATTGCAGTCAAGTATTGCATTTCGGACTCTTTTGTTGACCATGATGGCTACTCCATTTCTTCTAAGGGATTCCTGCCACAGTAGTAGATATAATGGTCATCTTAGTTAAATTCACCCATTCCAGTCCATTTTAGTTCGCTGATTCCTAAATGTCGATGTTCACCCTTGCCATCTCTTGTTTGACCACTTTCAATTTACCTTGATTCATGGACCTGACATTCCAGGTTCCTATGCAACATTGCTCTTTACAGCATTGGACCTTGCTTCTATCACCAGTCACATCCACAGGTGGGTATTGTTTTTGCTTTGGCTCAACCCCTTCATTCTTTCTGGAGTTATTTCTCCACTGATCTCCAGTAGCATATTGGGCACCTACTGACCTGGGGAGTTCCTCTTTCAGTATCCTATCATTTGGGTTTTCATACAGTTCATGGGGTTCTCAAGGCAAGAATACTGAAGTGGTTTGCCATTCCCTTCTTCAGTGGACCACATTCTGTGAGACCTCTCCACCATGACCCGCCTGTCAGGTAAATCTAAGCTACCATTTTTTAAAAATATACATTTGTGTCAGATATTCATTAGGATTTAGACACTCAGATTAAACACTCAAAAGATGAATCTGTCAAAGTACAAACTTTTAATTGAAATGTTCATGTATATTTAGTAATTATAAAAATGGTAAATATTTAATTAATATTTGATCAATCATTAAAACTTTTGATATTGCCTAGTTTCAGATCATTATTTATCATAATAGAGAAAGATCTTGTTTATATTGGAATTAGACAGCTATATATAGATAGGAATAAATATATATCCTTAGAGCTAGACAAATGTCTTTTTTTTGCAAAATATATTAATATTTCAAGTTGTTAAAATTTTATTTGACATGTTTTGTAAATATTGTTATGCACATAGATGTTCCATGCAGATATTGATCACTTAAGAGCAATATCTACTTGATGACAAAAGTCTGACTAATTTGTTTTGTTATTAAAATGTCTTTTTTTCAATTTTTAGTTCATTATTTTGTCAGTGTATAAAGACACATTTCTTGTTGGTTTAAAATACAGAGTATACCAAGCATTTTTATGGATTATGGTACATCCATAAATTAGACCATTATCTCAGATGTCCACAATTAGACATGCCCTGAGAGTTTTCTTCTCCTCTCTTTTAAAGTTATTTTTATGAATGTATGCTCTTTAAGATAGATAGCTTAGTTTGTTCTAAGCTGAGTAAAATTAGCCCACCTACAAAAGTAACAAAAGCATGATGCTAAGGTGCAAAGTTTCTATAGCAAATATTTTATCCTATTGGGACAGCATGGCATCACATATGGTATGACAAATTACCCACTCTTTAGAGACACCTGTGGTTCACTAACAGAATGTGGTGGATTATCACTAAAGACACAGACATGATAGTTTAAAACAAATCTGCTACATTATTGCAATAGAGTTTTCTTCCTCAAATATTCTGCTGCCCGGTTTGTTAAAAATAAAAGCCATGACACAAGAATGAAACTTCAACCCTGTTAGTTACACAGTTAGCCTTATAATGTAATAAAACAATCAAGCAATATAATGATATGAGACTGTTGCAAAATTTAAGTGTATTGTATACTTATGCAATATATAGCATTTTAGTCATAAAATGGATAAAAGTAAATATTACATATATACATAAAATACAAGTTTCAAATATGAAATTAAAAATATAAACATGAAGTGGTGATTGTGAATCCCAGCAAAAGACAAAGATTTTAACTTGAACAGAAGCAGCGTCTTTGTAAAACTGAGTAATCATTTCATGTATATTGTACATCAGCAATAAATGAGATATTATAACGAAATTGAAAATATCTTGGCTATATTCTAGAAGTAGCTTGAGGAGTGGAAAAGACAGCATTTTTTTCTGGGTAATTCTTCTTTAATATTCCTGAAAAGAAGTCCACAAAAGAAATCCACTTAGATTGTTTTACTGTCCCCTACATTCTCCCTATATATACTGTGTCCTTCTAGCTTTTTCTATATCTTATCTCCATTCAATAAGTTTAAATCACTCCAATACAATGAAAAATTATTTTTAAATTCAGAATTTAGAGGTTCTGTGAATCTCTCACAGAGGTCTGTCTCAGTATTCATGGTTCTTTACATAGAGGAAACATTTATTCAGTGTCATTACCAAGTAATTTAGATTTATTGCTCTTTGTTGCTCTTTCAGTTCAGTCCAGTCGTTCAGTCGTGTCCGACTCCTTGTGACCTCATGAATTGCAGCACGCCAGGCCTCCCTGTCCATCACCAACTCCCGGAGTTCACTCAGACTCGCGTCCATTGAGTCAGTGATGCCATCCAGCCATCTCATCCTCGGTTGTCCCCTACTCCTCCTGCCCCCAATCCCTCCCAGCATCAGAGTCTTTTCCAATGAGTCAACTCTTCGCATGAGGTGGCCAAAGTACTGGAGTTTCAGCTTTAACATCATTCCTTCCAAAGAACATCCAGGACTGATCTCCTTTAGAATGGACTGGTTGGATCTCTTTGCAATCCAAGGGACTCTCAGGAGTCTTCTCCAAAACCACAGTTCAAAAGCATCAATTCTTCATCACTCAACCTTCACAATCCAAATTTCAGATCCATACATGACCACAGGAAAAACCATAGCCTTGACTAAATGGACCTTAGTCGGCAAGGTAATGGCTCTGTTTTTTAATATGCTATCTAGGTTGGCCATAACTTTTCTTCCAAAGAGTAAGTGTCTTTTAATTTCATGTCTGCAATCACCATCTGCAGTGATTTTGGAGCCCATACAAAGTCTGACAGTGTTTCCACTGTTTCCCCATCTATTTCCCATGAAGTGATGGGACCAGATGCCATGATCTTCATTTTCTGAATGTTGAGCTTTAAGCCAACTTTTTCACTCTCCACTTTCACTTTCATCAAGAGGCTTTTTAGTTCCTCTTCACTTTCTGCCATAAAGGTGGTGTCATCTTCATATCTAAGGTTATTGACATTTCTCCCAGCAAACTTGATTCCAGCTTGTGCTTCTTCCAGCCCAGCGTTTCTCATGATGTACTCTGCATATAAGTTAAATAAGCAAGGTGACAATATACAGCCTTGACGTACTCCTTTTCCTATTTGGAACCAGTCTGTTGTTCCATGTCCAGTTCTAACTGTTGCTTCCTGACCTACAAATTACTCTTTAGAGTATACAAATAAATATAATAAAGTAATCAAATACCTGATTCTATATTTATACAATTTTGGTTGTAATTTTTGCCCAGATCTAAGCTCTGGATTTGAAAAAGAATAAAATAAATGAAGGTAGAGAAGAGGATGGGGAGGAAGGAAAAATAAAGAAATATTTCTCCAAAGAAGACATACAGATGCCTAACAAACACATGAAAAGATGCTCAACATCACTCATTATCAGAAAAATGCAAATAAAAACCACAATGCCATACCATCTTATGGGGGTCAGAATGGCTGTTATCAAAAAAAAAAAAATCTACAAGCAATAAATGCTGGAGAGGGTGTGGAGAAAAGGGAACCCTCTTACACTGTTGGTGGGAATGCAAACTAGCACAGCCACTATGGAGAACAGTGTGGAGATTCCTTAAAAACCTGAAAATAGACCTATCATATGTACCAGCAATCCCACTGTTGGGCATACATACTGAGGAAACCAGAATTGAAAGAGACACGGGTACCCCAATATTCATCACAGCACTGTGTATAATAGCTAGGACATGGAAGACAATCAGATGTCCGTTGGCATACGAGTGGGTAAGAAAGTTGAGGTACATATACACAATGGACTATTACTCAGCTATTAAAAGAACACATTTAAGTCAGTTCTAAAGAGATAGACAAAAGTGGAGCCTATTATACAGAGTGAAGTAAGACAGAAAGAAAATCACCAATACAGTATCTTAACACATACATATGGAATTTAGAAAGTTGGTAACGATGACCCTATGTGCAAGATAGGAAAAGAGACACAGATATAAAGAACAAACTTTTGGACTCTGTGGGAGAAAATGAGGGTGGGATGATTTTAGAGAATAGTATTGAAACATGTATACTGCCATACGTGAAATAGATGACCTGTCCAAGCTAAATGGATGAAACAGGGCACTCAAAGCCACTGCACTGGGATAACTCAGAGGAATGGAAGAGGAGGGAGGTGGGAGGGGAGTTCAGTATCAGGGGACACATATGCACCCGTGGCTGATTCATGTCAGTGTACGGCAAAAACCACCACAAATTGTAAAATAATTAGTCTTCAATTGAAATCAATTAATTAATTAAAATAAATAAATTCACGTATCTCTCCCTCTTTTTTTTCCGCTGTTACTTCTAAAAGGTCTTGTAGGTCTTCATAGAACCGTTCAACTTCAGCTTCTTCAGCATTACTGGTTGGGGCATAGACTTGGATAACTGTGATATTGAATGGTTTGCCTTGGAGAAAAACAGAGATCATTCTCTCGTTTTTGAGATTGCATCCAAGTCCTGCATTTCAGACTCATTTTTTTTGACCATGATGGCTAGTCCATTTCTTCTCAGGGATTCCTGCCCAGAGTAGTAGATATAATGGTCATCTGAGTTAAATTCACCCATTCCAGTCCATTTTAGTTCACTGATTCTGAGAATGTCGACGTTCACCCTTGCCACCTCTTGTTTGACCAATCCAATTTGCCTTGATTCATTAACCTGACATTCCAGGTTCCTATGCAATATTGCTCTTTACAGCATCTGATCTTGCTTTTATCACCAGTCACATCCACAGCTGGGTATTGTTTCTGCTTTGGCTCGATCCCTTCATTCCTTCTGGAGTTATTTCTCCACTGATCTCCAGTAGCATATTGGGCACCTAATGACCTGGGGAGTTCCTCTTTTGGTATCCTATCATTTTGTCTTTTCCTACTGTTCATGGGGTTCTCAAGGCAAGAATAGTGAAGTGGCTTGGCATTCCCTTCTCCAGTGGACCACACTCTGTCAGACCTCTCCACCGTGACCCGCCCGTCTTGGGTTGCCCCGCAGGCATGGCTTGGTTTCATTGAGTTAGACAAGGCTGTGGTCCTAGTGTGATTAGAATGACTAGTTTTGTGTGAGTATGGTTTCAGTGTGTCTGCCCTCTGATGCCCTCTTGCAACACCTACCATCTTACTTGGTTTCTCTTACCTTGGGCTTGGGGTATCTCTTCACGGCTGCTCCAGCAAAGCACAGCTGCTGCTCCTTACCTTGAACGAGGGGTATTTCCTTGCCGCCACCATAACTGACCTTCGACATGGGATAGATATACAAAAAAGATATCCTTTTCATTATAGGGGACTGGAATGAAAAAGTTGGAAGTCAAGAAACACCTGGAGTAACAGGCAAATCTGGGCTTGGAATGCGGAATGAAGCAGTCCAAAGACTAATAGAGATTTGCCAAGAAAATGCACTGGTCATAGCAAACACCCTCTTCCAACAACACAAGAGAAAACTCTACACATGGACATCATCAGATGGTAAACACCAAAATCAGACTGATTGTATTCTATGCAGCCAAAGATAGAGAAGCTCTATAGAGTCAACAAAAACAAGGCCGGGAGCTGACTGTGGCTCAGACCATGAACTCCTTATTAGCAAATTCAGACTTAAATTGAAGAAAGTAGGGAAAACCGCTAGACCATTCAGGTATGACCTAAATCAAATCCCTTATGATTATACAGTGGAAGTGAGAAATAGATTTAAGGGCCTAGATCTAATAGATAGAGTGCCTGATGAACTATGGAATGAGGTTCGTGACATTGTACAAGAGACAGGGATCAAGACCATCCCCATGGAAAATAAATGCAAAAAAAGCAATATGGCTGTCTGGGGAGGGCTTACAAACAGCTGTGAAAAGAAGAGAGGCGAAAAGCAAGGGAGAAAAGGAAAGATATAAGTGCCTGAATGCAGAGTTCCAGAGAATAGCAAGAAGAGATAAGAAAGCCTTCTTCAGCGATCAATGCAAAGAAATAGAGGAAAACAACAGAATGGGAAAGACTAGAGATCTCTTCAAGAAAATTAGAGATACCAAGGGAATATTTCATGCAAGGATGGGCTCGATAAAGGACAGAAATGATACGGACCTGAAAGAAGCAGAAGATATTAAGAAGAGATGGCAAGAATACACAGAAGAACTGTACGAAAAAGATCTTCACGACACAGATAATCATAATTTTGTGATCACTAATCTAGAGCCAGACATCTTGGAATGTGAAGTCAAGTGGGCCTTAGAAAGCATCACTATGAACAAAGCTAGTGGAGATGATGGAATTCCAGTTGAGCTATTTCAAATCCTGAAAGATGATGCTGCAGAAGTGCTGCACTCAATACGCCAGCAAATTTGGAAAACTCAGCAGTGACCACAGGACTGGAAAAGGTCAGTTTTCATTCCAATTCCAAAGAAAGGCAATGCCAAAGAATACTCAAACTACTGCACAATTGCACTCATCTCACATGCTAGTAAAGTAATCCTCAAAACTCTCCAAGCCAGGCTTCAGCAATATGTGAACCGTGAACTCCCTGATGTTCAAGCTGGTTTTCAAAAAGGCAGAGGAACCAGAGATCAAATTGCCAACATCCGCTGGATCATGGAAAAAGCAAGAGAGTTCCAGAAAAACATCTATTTCTGCCTTATTGACTATGACAAAGCTTTTGCCTGTGTGGATCACAATTAACTGTGGAAAATTCTGAAAGAGATAGAAATACCAGACCACCTGACCTTCCTCTTGAGAAATCTGTATGCAGGTCAGGAAGCAACAATTAGAACTGGACATGGAACAACAGACTGGTTCCAAATAGGAAAAGGAGTACGTCAAGGCTGTATATTGTCACCCTGCTTATTTAACTTATATGCAGAGTACATCATGAGAAACGCTGGACTGGAAGAATTGCAAGCTGGAATCAAGATTGCTGGGAGAAATATCAATAACCTCAGATATGCAGATGACACCACCCTTATGGCAGAAAGTAAAGAGGAACTAAAAAGCCTCTTGATGAAAGTGAATGAGGAGAGTGAAAATGTTGGCTTAAAGCTCAACATTCAGAAAATGAAGATCATGGCATCTGGTCCCATCACTCCATGGGAAATAGATGGGGAAACAGTGGAAACAGTGTCAGACTTTATTTTTGGGGGGCTCCAAAATCACTGCAGATGGTGATTGCAGCCATGAAATTAAAAGATGCTTACTCCTTGGAAGAAAGGTTATGACCAACCTAGATAGTATATTCAAAAGCAGAGACATTACATTGCTGACTAAGGTCCGTCTAGTCAGGGTATGGTTTTTCCTGTGGTCATGTATGGATGTGAGAATTGGACTGTGAAGAAGGCTGAGCACTGAAGAATTGATGCTTTTGAACTGTGGTGTTGGAGAAGACTCTTGAGAGGCCTTGGACTGCAAGGAGATCCAACCAGTCCATTCTGAAGATCAACCCTTGGATTTCTTTGGAAGGAACGATGCTAAAGCTGAAACTCCAGTACTCTGGCCACCTCATACGAAGAGTTGACTCATTGGAAAAGAGTCTGATGCTGGGAGGGATTGGGGGCAGGAGGAGAAGGGGACGACCGAGGATGAGATGGCTGATGGCATCACGGCCTCAATGGACACGAGTCTGAGTGAACTCCGGGAGATGGTGATGAACAGGGAGGTCTGGCGTGCTGCGATTCGTGGGGTCGCAAAGAGTCAGACACGACTGAGTGACTGAACTGAACTGAACTGAGCTGATCCGTCCCTCTATAGTGTTTGAAAACCAGTGGATAGTTACTGCTATCATTTTGAATAGTGCATTTTAGAAATACCATCAGAGAAGAAGTAATTCCAATCTTCCTCTTGCTTTTAATATGGTAGTTCTGGTCACTTTAACGTGTATAATTTTCTTCAGTTGTGAATTCAGCTACTAACTGTATTTGCTTTGTCACACATTTCTAATGCAGCTATTGAATTTTTATGGAGGTTATTTATTTATGAAAATTTCTGTGACTTAAAACACTTTTCTTGTAACTGGTATTTAGAAGGAAAATTAGACTTAAAATCTAACTAAGTTATAAAATTCTTAAAGTGGCTGCATTCCGCTTTTTTATATACTTATCCCCCAAATTTATCATTCAAGTGATTTCAATTCCAGGAATCAGAATCCTTTTGCAGATCTCTATAATTAATAGTCTTTAATTTAAAAAATACCTTAATCTATAAAAAGCACGTGATTTGTTCTTCCTTTTGGTTTCCTTTTTACAATGTCAATTTCCATCCTCCTCTGTAAAGGTAAAAAATATAATAGAGAGGGTAAATATATTTCTCTTCATTTTCCCTTCAGGAAAAATAGCTAAAAGCCTTTGTTTTCCATCAGGGCTGAGCTAAAGAGATCCTACAAACTGTCAGAAGTAGTGACAGAAACTTGTAACAGTGTTGAAACCCGAGAGATACAAGGAGGATTTCAGCAGAAAATCGAGACTATGAATATGATGTGGGATGGAGGACAGTTCTGAATGTGCAAATCAGAGCAGCTTTTCAGTTGTTTCAGAGTTGGACTTTTATAACGTCTTTGAATCACTTTGAATAGACTGCTACTAATAAGAAAACACTCAGTTGCAAAACATGCCTTATCAAAAATGCATTCCAAAATGAAATATAAATGCCTTATGGATTATCCTTGCTACTGTCCTCTGTTGGGCCAGATTGGTGACAGCTGACTCTAGTTCAGTTTCTTACAATAAGAAATACAGATTTTTTAAGTGGGACAAATTTCTTTAGAAATTGACATTTTATTCATTTGAAATCAAAATGTGTGATGCTAACTTCTGAATCATCTAGGTTTCCATATGGATATTAAATATGTGATTTTCACCTAAAAGAAAAACTTTCATGTGTAAACTGATGTTTTACTGGTGTTGGAGTAGTAGAGAAGAGGCAGGGCTGCAACAACAGCCTTTACTGGAGGAAAGCACTGCTATGCGTTATCATGATCTCCGAAGCCTGGCAATTCAAAAGATACAAAAGGGGGAAGAGACATTTCAAAAGAAACAAGAATATTAACATTGCATCACAAGACCTCCAATGCATACAGTCTTCTCAGAATGCATAACATTTTATGTATATTTTGCAAACAGATGTAAAGCTAAGACTAGAATAAAGCTCATTATCATAAATCAACATAAGAATAAAATACTAAAATGATAGCAAAATTAAAAATGGCATTTGGGACAGAAATTTAGCAATTTAGCTGGAACTTTAACAGGTTCCTTAAAAAAATTGTTTTTGTATATACAAATAAATTGAAACAGAACATATTTTTAAATTGACTGAACAACACCTGATTTTCTTCAACATTAAGATCAAACTCCAACTGAAATAAATGAATTTAAATAAAAAAATCAAAACAATGAACTTTTAAAGTGTTTTTCTTCTGACTCAATAGATCATAAAACCAACAAAAGTAAAGTTTTGTCAAAAAGAGACAGGGCCCATTTATTCTAATTGATTAGAAAAAAATGTGTCTGGTGTTAGACACTGCTCTGCTTTCCATGATTATGTTGGGCAAAAGTCGATGTACATATTGGAAAAAAAGCCTCACAGCCACCTATTTTTACTACTTTCAGAGCAATTTCCCAGGAAAATAAGACATATCAAAATTAAAAGAGCAGCAAGGAAATCGTTTACTAAAGTGAAGCTGAGGAAAGCGAAAGTAAAAGCAGTTATAGAAAGTGGCAGCAGCTCTTGAAGCTAAGCTCCTCTGTCACATACCATCAATTGGACCGTTATCTGGTGCAGGAGGGCTGTAATGCATTGTCAGACTCGCTTCCTAGCTGAAACGGTGGGAAAGAGATTGCGCTGTGCATATGGAGGGCTGGGCGGGGGTGGGGAGAATGAGTGCGTCGCATCCGCCCACAGGTAAGACCGACCGTGATTGGCCGGCTAGCGCTGGACATAGAGCTTCTTCCAATAAACTATGGCCCGGGAATCTGAATATTGTCATTCTTAAGGACCAAAAGGTCAAATAAAAAGAAAATGCTATTAATAGTGGCAAGAAACATTTACTTTTCCTTTTTTGAGACATGTTCTTATTATAATTCTGCAAAATAGTTTCTGCTTCAGATTCTCCGCTCAGTCGTGTCTGACTCTTTCTGACCTCGTGAACTGTAGCCCACCACGCTCCTCTGTCCATGGGATTCTCCAGGCAAGAGTACTGGCGTGGGTTGCCATTTCCTGCTCCTTTTCTTTTAGATAAGAATTATTTGAGAGCAGTTTACCTACTATCTATGACAGTTTCCTAGTCATTCATTATAAAAACAATATGACTTCAGTAATATTGTTTCCTGTTTATATCTTCTGCATTTAAAAGGAAACAATGGCATATGGGGAAAAAAAAAAAACATGGGGCTGGGTTGGAAGTTACATAACCCGGTTTCTATTCTAGATCCTAGAATACAGGTGATGCTTAATAGCTGTTAGTTTCCATCCTCACTCCTGGGTAAATAATTGTTTGGCTAGAAAAATATCAAATTTATAAAAGCTTTTCTGTGAAACATATGGAAACACTGGTAGGAAAAAAAAATAATTTTTGACCTTTGAGATAAACCTGTAAATTTTCTTGTCACTTTCTCATTCGAGCCTTACAATGCTCCCCCTTTATTTGAGACTCACTATGAAATATCCCACGATGTAAGAGTGAACAGAGATTTAGCCAGAATCTCACTTTAAAAATTAGAAGATACTTAATAATGAAACAGTATGTTTTCTTTTCAGACTTTTCAATTTGTAATGTTGTCATTGTTGTGCTTGTGTGAAAGTAAACACAGTATAGAACTTGAGGGTTGGTTAAATAATTTCTTGCTTCAAAACAAGCTAAATGTTGATGCAATTGGAATTTACAGTGTATTGAGGACAACATTAAAATATTTAATTAATAACAACCACCACCAGGCTATAACATCTTGTCTACAGAGGTTCTCAGTTGACTATTTCATTCTTTGAGTGATAGCAAATCAAGCATGCTTTCCCCTGTTCCTGAATAAAAACTTGGCTATAAGATAAATACTTGAGGTGTATCAACATGGTTAAAAGAATTAAATAAAAAGATATCAATCTTGCAAATGACAATTTCTGAACCTTTTAAATAGTATATTAAATTCTCAGTATAAATTTGGGGAAAGGAATTTTTTTTCTGAATTATCCTGATAGAATAATCGCCTCAAATCTCTACTTTGCTTAACCATGAAGATGCAAGCTGAGGGAATTTAGTGCATTACTGCCAATTTGCAATGGCACCCCACTCCATTACTCTTGCCTGGAAAATCCCATGGATGGAGGAGCCTAGTAGGCTGCAGTCCATGGGGTCGCTAAGAGTCGACACGACTGAGCGACTTCACTTTCACTTTCATGCATTGGAGAAGGAAATGGCAACCCACTCCAGTGTTCTTACCTGGAGAATCCCAGGGACAGGGGAGCCTGGTGGGCTGCCATCTCTGGGGTCGCACAGAGTCGGACACGGCTGAAGTGATTTAGCAGCAGCAGCAGTAGCCAATTTTCAAGGTACTAAATTGTCCTGAAGAGGTTTGAAAAGATAACTATACTGTGACAGCAATCTAACTTATCATCTTGTAGTGATTTAGGGATTGCAGTAAATCGGACTAAATATTTTTAACAATGCCTCCCTGGATTAAGAGACTATCTCTTGGGCAGCTCTGGGAGGTGCAAGATTTCTTAATAGAATTCTGCTTCTTATGGCTTTTATAATGTTGTTAAGAAATTCAGTGCATATTGTCCTAATTCATCTCTCGATTTTAAAGTACAGCTTCCCAAAACAGATCAGATTCACTCTGCTTTCCAATTCCTGTGCATGAAAGATATTCTTAAATTATGGAAATCCATTCTTAGGCTTTCAATTATCTTAAGCATTTATCTCTAAGAAGTGCACGTTTAGCAATACCTTTTAAAGTTGCTGAATGTTCAGACTGCAGACAGCAACACGGAATGTGCTGGGAGGTGGTGCAGGCCAGTTTTCCCAGATGCAGTTTAGCACTAGAAAGGGCGGGCCTGTAGCGATTCTAATTTCTAACTGGATGCTGTGTCTTTACATTGTCCAGTACACATTCCTGCACCCTCTTCAAGAGAGATGAACATATCTGAAAGTTGATACCATCTGTGATCCAGGCCTGAAGGGCATTCCTATGGCAACTGTGTGATTCTAGGAATCCCAGTAACTATACTGACCCCAGTCAGAGACATTTGTAGAGCATCATTAGAACGTGTTGCTGGCAGTTACTATTATCAAAAGGGACAACGGAGACTCTTAAAATTCAAAATCCCATTCTTTGTAAGTTAAGGGGTCAAATGAGTGTGTGTGCTCAGTCACTCAGTTGTGTTCGATTTTGAGACCCTATGGACTGTAGCCCACCAGGCTCGTCTGTCCATGGGGTTTCCCAGGCAAGAATACTGGAACGGGTTGCCATTTCTTTCTCCAGGGCATCTTCCTGACCCAAGCATCAAGCCTGTGTCCTTGTGTCTCATGTATTGGCAGGTGGATTCTTTACCACTCTACCACTGGAGCTGGGACGGGGTGGGGGGCAAATAGGCAGCATTAAAATAGGAAATGCAAAGTTGGAAAGGGAAGTGCAGCTTTGGAAGAGTGAGTTCTGGTTTGAATATTGTATTTATTGTTATTAATCTAATAGATTTCAACTGTGAAATGGATGTGATTATACTTACCTTGATGCAAAGATGTGTTTTTAAACAAACAACTAAGCACAGTGCCTGGAATAGTGTTCTCCAAATTTATGCTATCTGTCGTTGATATTGCTGGCTGGTAGCATTATTAGTCCATGGATGGACAAAACAAAGCACAGACAAGTTAACTGAAGGAAATGAGTCTGAAAGCTGGTCTTAATTCAGTGCATTTCTGCCTTGAAGCATCTTAGTAACAGGCAACAGAGGCAGGATAAGATTTCCTTGTATTTTCTAAGAAATAATTTGAAGCAGCATAAAACAAATTCCCTGAAACTCCACATTTCGTTCTTTATTTTTGAGTGTGTACATAGTAGAGTCAAAAACTTTCAAGGAACCTCCACACTCCTGAAAGATGAGGGGGTGCCTAAGACCATGACCGGTCCAGCTTCTTAATGGAAAATTTAGCAGAAATCCAATAAGGCCTTTATTTATGGCATTACATTAGTAATATCTATTGCTTGTCTGTGCTTCTCTTTAAGGGTATCCCTTGAAATATGGATTATTATAACATTTTTTGTGTGTGTGTGGGGAACCTCTTCCCTGAGTATAAATTACTTGGTGTTGAAGCAATGGATTACAAATCAGAACCTTTAGAATTTTCATCATCTATGAAGCTGATTTCACATACCATCTGCTAGATGAAGCCATCGTAACATAATTCTCTATTTCTCCGAATCATCAACACATTCATGCAGATACTTGTCCATTTACCAGTGCTTTGGAAAGCAAAGAATATTGCCTTTCATTGTGCTTCACTGAGTTGAATCAGTGACTTCTCATGAAAGAAAGAGAGACACATCACTGGAAAGTGCAAAAGCCTTTGATGACTACAATACTTCCAAGATAAGTAGATGGTAGTTATCATGACAATACTAGGAACTATTTTGGGGTTATATGTAACTATATTTAATTCATCAAAATGCTGTGCTTCATGTTAAAACATTTTTAGAGAACCAACTAAAATGTCTTGGGAAGACTAGTTTTTTGAAATATGGAATTAAGATGAGTTTCTGCTGAGAACTAAGTTATTTAACTAAGATGAAATTAGGAGAGGAATGTTTAAAAGATGATACATGAAAGAAAGGAGAATGTTTAATTAAAGCCACAGTGAGTTTCTTTGTAACTACAGGCCATAAAACTGAGCCATCATCTCACAGTGGGTGCACAGAGTGCTAAAGCACAATGGAAAGAGTGACTTTTTAAGTGCATTTATTAAATCAAATGATTTTGGAATATTTTGAAATGTGAGCTTGAAAATTTAACAAAGTGGAAGGCAGCATTATCAAGTGGTTAAGACCATGGTTCTGCAATCAGACTGCTGAATTTTATGATCTACTTTCTGTCTCTATTGTCCTTCTTTTTTTTTTTAATATAAATGGAATCATACAATATGTGGTCTGGCTTGTTTCACTTAGCATAGAGTTTTTAAAGATTATCCATGTTATAGCATGTATCAATACTCCACTTATTTTATGGCTGAATAATTTCCCATTGTATGGAAATACCATCTTGTGTTTATCCACTGATCAGTTGCAGGTACCTGTGTTGTTTCCACTTTTTGGCTATTATGAGCAAGCTGTTATAAACATTCATGTATGCATTTTTCTAGATATATGTTTTCATTTATATTGGATATATGCCTATGAGTGGAATTGCTGGGTCTATGGTAACTCTTTGGTTAGCATTTCAAGGAACAGCCCAACTGTTTTCTAAGCAGCTGCACCACTTTACATAACTCCTTATTGTTGTTCAGTCACTAAGTCATGTATTACTCTTCATGACCCCATGGACTGCAGCACGCCAGGCTTCCTTGTCCTTCACTATCTCCCAGAGTTTGATCAAACTCATGTCCATTGAGCCAATGTACCACCCAAGCATTGTATCCTTTGTCATCCCCTTCTCCTTCTGCCCTCAATCTTTCCCAACATCAGGGTCTTTTCTAATGAGTCGGCTCATCCTATCAGGTGGCAAAATATTGGAGCTTCAGCTTCAGCATCAGTCCTTCCAATGAATATTCAGGGTTGATTTCCTTTAGGGTTGAGTGATTTGACCTCCTTACTGTCCAAGGGACTCTCAAGAGTCTTCTCCAGCACCACAGTTTGAAGCATCAAATTTTCAACACTCAGCCTTCTCCACGGTCCAACTCTCACACCCATACATGACTATTGGAAGAACCATGGCTTTGACTATAGGGAGCTTTGTCTGCAAAATGATGTGTCTGCTTTTTAACACACTGTCTAGGTTTGTTAAAACTTTTCTTCCAAGGAGAAAGAGTCTTTTCATTTTGTGGCTGAAGTCACCATCCTCAGTGATTTTGGAGTGCTAGAACATTTCCCCTAGCACTTTGCAATTAATGAGCCTGAATAAGGGCAGATAAGATTTAGTGCTATCAAATCAGTTTTTGTAACAATGATTAAAGAACATTTAGTTTAACACTTTCAATGTGATAAACAAAATTGATACTTATGACTCTTATCCTTCAAAAATGATTTCAATTTTTGATACAGTCATAATTTTATCTCATATGAAAAAAGTAAATCTTCAAATGACATTATCAAATCAATCTTATCAATTAATGGAGAATTTAGGCATTATGGCAACTGTTTTCAGGAAAACATGCGATGAACATATCTTTCATTTATTTACTAGCTTAATCTGTATTTCTCACTAATTCATAATGAAGATGTTTAGTACCACTGTAAATTAATAACTTGGGAGTTCAATATCCAGTGCCCTAATGTGAATTTAAAGAAAAGGTAGGTAGTCAAATTGAAGTCTCTTTATCTGAGGAAGTTGCTCACCATATTGAAAGGCATCACAAATTTCTGTAAAATAACAATAATAAGCCTTTGGCCAAGGGAAATATTGCACATTTACTTAAAAAGAAAAATAATATGCATCTCCTTAAAAGAGCAAAGAGTGATACGTCTGATTTTTTCTACTGGAGAATTCTTTTCATTTGAAAATATGTCTGTGAAAGCACCAGACCAGAAGAAAAAGATTTTTTTTTCTTGTTATGCTAAAGGGATCTTCATTCAATAAATGTGTATATAACTTGTTTACTAAAGAGGAGAGACCCATAGGCCTTTCAGTTCAGGTCTGTCTTTCCAATGAGTCAACATTTCACATGAGGTGGCCAAAGTACTGGAATTTCAGCTTTAGCATCATTCCATCCAAAGAACATCCAGGACTAATTTTCTTTAGAATGGACTGGTTGGATCTGCTTGCAGTTCAAGGGACTCTCAAGAGTCTTCTCCAACACCACAGTTCAAAGGCATCAATTCTTCGGTGCTCAGCCTTCTTCACAGTCCAACTCTCTTTTCCATACATGACTACTGGAAAAACCATAGCCTTGACTAGACAGACCTTTGTTGGCAAGTCATGTCTCTGTTTTTCAATATGCTGTCGAGGTTGGTCATAACTTTCCTTCCAAGGAGTAAGCGTCTTTTTATTTCATGGCTTCAATCACCATCTGCAGTGATTTTAGAGCCCCCCAAAATAAAGTCTGACACTATTTCCACTGTTTCCCCATCTATTTCCCATGAAGTGATGGGACCAGATGCCATGATCTTCGTTTTCTGAATGTTGAGCTTTAAGCCAACTTTTTCACTCTCACTTTCACTTTCACTTAGAGGCTTTTTAGTTCCTCTTCACTTTCTGCCATAAGCGTGGTGCCATCTGCATATCTGAGGTTATTGATATTTCTCCCGGCAATCTTGTTTCCAGCTTCTGCTTCTTCCAGCCAGCGTTTCTCATGATGCATAAAAGTTAAATAAGCAGGGTGACAATATACAGCCTTGACGTGCTCCTTTTCCTATTTGGAACCAGTCTGTTGTTCCATGTCCAGTTCTAACTGTTGTTTCCTGACCTGCATACAGATTTCTCAAGGGGCAGGTCAGGTGGTCTGGTATTCCCATCTCTTGAAAAATTTTCCACAGTTTATTGTGATACACACAGTCAAAGGCTTTGGCATAGTCAATAAAGCAGAAATACATGTTTTTCAGGGACTCTCTTGCTTTTTACATGATCCAGCGGATGTTGGCAATTTGATCTCTGGTTCCTCTGCCTTTTCTAAAACCAGCTTGAACATCAGGAAGTTCACAGTTCACATATTGCTGAAGCCTGGCTTGGAGAATTTTGAGCATTACTTTACTAGCATGTGAGATGAGTGCAATTGTGTGGTAGTTTGAGCATTCTTTGGCATTGCCTTTCTTTGGGATTGGAATGAAAACTGACATTTTCCAGTCCTGTGGCCACTGCTGAGTTTTCCAAATTTGCTGGCATGTTGAGTGCAGCACTTTCACAGCATCATCTTTCAGGATTTGAAAGAGCTCAACCGGAATTCCATCACCTCCACTACCTTTGTTCGTAGTGATGCTTTCTAAGGCCCACTTGACTTCACATTCCAGGATGTCTGGCTCTAGATGAGTGATCACACCATCATGATTATCCGGTTCATGAAGATCTTTTTTGTACAGTTCTTCTGTGTTTTCTTGCCACCTCTTCTTAATATTTTCTGCTTCTGTTAGGTCCATATCATTTCTGTCCTTTATCGAGCCCATCTTTTCATGGAATCTTCCCTTGGTGTCTCTAATTTTCTTGAAGAAATCTCTAGTCTTTCCCATTCTGTTCTTTTCCTCTATCTCTTTGCATTGATTGTTGAGGAAGGCTTTCTTATCTCTTCTTGCTATTCTTTGGAACTCTGCATTCAGATGCTTATATCTTTCCTTTTCTCCTTTGTTTTTCACCTCTCTTCTTTTCACATCTATATGTAATGCCTCCCCTGACAGCCATTTTGCTTTTTTGCCTTTCATTTCCATGGGGATGGTCTTGATCCCTGTCTCCTGTACAATGTCACGAACCTCATTCCATAGTTCATCAGGCACTCTATCTATCAGATCTAGGCCCTTAAATCTCTTTCTCACTTCCACTGTATAATCATAAGGGATTTGATTTAGGTCATACCTGAATGGTCTAGCAGTTTTCCCTACTTTCTTCAATTTGAGTCTGAATTCGGTAATAAGGAGTTCATGATCTGAGTCACAGTCAGCTCCAGGTCTTGTTTTTGTTGACTGTATACAGCTTTTCCATCTTTGGCTACAAAGAATATAATCAATCTGATTTTGGTGTTGACCATCTGGTGATGTCCATGTGCAGAGTCTTCTCTTGTGTTGTTGGAAGAGGGTGTTTGCTATGATCAGTGCATTTTCTTGGCAAAACTCTATTAGTCTTTGGACTGCTTCATTCTGCATTCCAAGGCCAAATCTGGCTGTTAATCCAGGTGTTTCTTGAATTCCTACTTTTGCATTGCAGTCCCCTATAACGAAAAGGACATCTTTTATGGGTGTTAGTTCTAAAAGTTCTTGTAGGTGTTCATTCAGTTCAGTTCAGTCGCTCAGTAGTGTCCAACTCTCTGCGACCCCATGAATCGCAGCAAACTAGGCCTCCCTGTCCATCACCAACTCCTGGTGTTCACTCAGACTCACATCCATCAATTCAGCGATGCCACCCAGCCATCTCATCCTCTGTCGTCCCCTTCTCCTCCTGCCCCCAATCCCTCCCAGCATCAGAGTCTTTTCCAATGAGTCAACTCTTCGCATGAGGTGGCCAAAGTACTGGAGTCTCAGCTTTGGCATCATTCCTTCCAAAGAAATCCCAGGGCTGATCTCCTTCAGAATAAATTGGTTGGATCTCCTTGCAGTCCAAGGGACTCTCAAGAGTCTTCTCCAACACCACAGTTCAAAAACATCAATTCTTCAGTGCTCAGCCTTCTTCACAGTCCAACTCTCACATCCATACATGGCCACATGAAAAACCGTAGCCTTGACTAGACGGACTTTAGTCTGCAAAGTAATGTCTCTGCTTTTGAATATGCTATCTAGGTTGGTCATAACTTTTCTTGCAAGGAGTAAGCATCTTTTAATTTCATTTCTGTCTTCATAGAACCATTCAACTTTAGCTTCTTCAGCATTACTGGTTGGGACATAGACTTGTATTACTGTGATGTTGAATGGTTTCCCTTGGAAATGAACAGAGATCATTCTGTCATTTTTGAGATTGCATCCAAGTACTGCATTTTGGACTCTTTGTTGCCCATGATTGATACTCCATTTCTTTTGAGGGATTCCTGCCCACATTAGTAGATATAATGGTCATCTTAGTTAAATTCACCCATTCCAGTCCATTTTAGTTCGCTGATTCCTAAATGTCGATGTTCACCCTTGCCATCTCTTGTTTGACCACTTCCAATTTGCCTTGATTCATGGACCTGACATTCCAGGTTCCTATGAAATATTGCTCGTTACAGCATTGGACCTTGCTTCTGTCACCAGTCACCTCCCAGCTGGGTACTGTTTTTGCTTTGGCTCCATCCCTTTATTCTTTCTGGAGTTATTTCTCCACTGATCTCTAGTAGTGTTTTGGGCACCTACTGACCTGGGGAGTTCCTCTTTCAGCATCCTATCATTTTGCCTTTTCATACTGTTCATGGGGTTCTCAAGGCAAGAATACTGAAATGGTTTGCCATTCCCTTCTCCAGTGGACCACATTCTATCAGACCTCTCCACCATGACCCACCCATCTTGGGTTGTGCTTTGGGCATGGTTTAATTTCATTGAGTTAGACAAGGCTTCGGTCCTAGTGTGATTAGATTGACTAGTTTTCTGTGAATATGGTTTCTGTGTGTCTGCCCTCTGATGCCCTCTTGCAACACCTACCATCTTACTTGGGTTTCTCTTATCTTGACCATGGGGTATCTCTTCACGGCTGCTCCAGCAAAGCACAGCCACTGCTCTCTACCTTGGACTAAGGGTATCTCCTTACCGCCACCCTTCCTGACCTTCAACATGGCATATCTCCTCTATGCCCTCTTGTGCCCACGCAGCCACTGCTTCTTGGATGTGGGGTTTCTCCTTCTGGCTACCGCCCCTGGCCTCAGGTGCGGGGTGGCTCCCCCTGGCCTCTGCTCCTGACCTCGGACTTGGGTAGCTCCTCTCGGCTGTTCCTGCACCATGGCAGCCTGGCACACTCGGGGGCTGCCCCTGACCTTGGACGTGGGGTAACTCCTCTTGGCTGCTGCCCTTAGAGCATAGGGTCCTCCCGGCTTCTGCCCCTGACCTCGGACGTGGGGTAGCGCTTCTTGGCCATGCTTAGTGCGCCGGTTGCAGCTGCTGGCACTGCTGCGTGTATAGTACGAAATATCAGGAATAATACTAAATAAAAATGTTTATATCACAAGTTTAGAAAATGAATGATTCTGTGAGATGTCTTGGAATCCCCTGGGGACATAAAGAAATGAAATTGGGATTTTTTTCAGCTTGATTAGAGCTTGATTTATGAGGTTTATTATTTATTTATTTCAGTAACAGAGGTGGAATGGCAGGAGAAAATTTTACCTTCTAAGGGAGAAAAGCAAGTTTACATATTTCTTATTGTTCACATAACTTAACAACAACAACAAAAACAAAAAGTTTTGGTACACAATGCTGAGGTTGGTTAAAAAAATTCCTGATACAGGAAAGATATTACTGAATTGTGTAATTAATCTATGGTTTATATATAGATTTATTACAAATAGTTTAGAATTTCAAGTTTTACCAGTGTTTCCTTATACAAAGTATGTATTTGCACTGAACTTTTTCAACTTTCTTATTTACTAACGTTTATTGAGATATTTCATTATGCACTTAAAATTAAGTAAAACAAATCCCTATTGAAGAGATAATAAAGAAGGAGAAAACAGATATTCTTCTACCTTTCTTATTAAAGTGAAAATGTGAAAATATTAGTCCGTCAGTCATGTCCAACTCTTTGCGAGTCCATGGACTGTAGCCCACTGGGCTCTTCTGTCTATCGAATTTTCCGGGCAAAAAATAATGGAGAGGGTCGGCAGTCCCTTCTCCAGGGTATCTTTCTGACACAGGGATTGAACACTGGTCTCCTGTATTGCAGGCAGATTCTTTACTGTCTGAGCCACCAGGGAAACTCACTGGGTTTTGTTTGTTTTTCTCCCTGTCTGTATCCTTTTGATCTTATTCTAAAATTTGCTTGATTGGTCCTTTAAGAGACATTAACTGAGGATTTACCTCCACTCTTTGCCCAATTTTATTCTTTTTAATTTGTCATCACAAGAATATTATCCTACACAACACAGCAGTTTCTGTCTCCTTGACACCCTCTTTCTCCTTGCATGGGACAGTTAGAACTACTTAGTTAACACTTCTCATCTATGTGTGAAAGGATTACCCTCTGCACTCTGTCAAAATTTACTTCCTCTAAGGAAACTATTATTTTAATAGGGATCGGTATGGTGGCATTAGTGATAAAGAACCTTCTTGCTAACGCAGGAGACTTAAGAGATGAGGGTTCAGTCCCTGGGTTGGGAAGATTCCATGGAGGAGGGCATAGCAACCCACTCCAGTATTCTTGCCTGGAGAATCCCTTGGACAGAGGAACCTGGCGGTCCATAGGGTCACAGTAAGTCTGACACAACTGAAATGTCTTAGCGCCCAGCACATTTATCCTAAGGGCTCCCCAGGTGGTGCTAGTGGTATAGAATCTGTCTGCCAGTGCAGGAGATGAAAAAGATGTGGATTCAACCCCGGGTTGGGAAGATCAGATTCCTTGGAGAATGAAATGGCAACCCAGCCAGTATTCTTGCCTGGAAAATTCCATGGACAGAGGAGCCTGGCAGGCTACAGTCTATAGGACCACAAAATTCAGGCACGACTGAGTGACTGGGTACAACACATCTGTCCTAAAAGCACTTATATTTTCCACTCTTATTCTCCTTCTGTATTATGAAAGAAAATACACAACTATATATATGTATAAAACCCCAACAGCAACTTGGACCATAAACACGACAGTCTAAATAAGAAGGTTCATTTCAGAAAATAGTAATTTTCTAACCTTTGTCATCTGCCATCTTCAGGAGAAAATGAGAAAAAAATGGATGGGTTCTTCAATCTAAGTACAAATAGTGAAGTGAAGTCACTCAGTCGTGTCCGACTCTTTGCGACCCTTTGGACTGCAGCCCACCAGGCTCCTCTGTCCATGGGATTGTCCAGGCAAGAATACTGGAGTGGGTTCCATTTCCTTCTCCAGGGGATCTTCCCAACCCAGGGATCGAACCCAGGTCTCTTGCATTGGAGGCAGACACTTTAACCTCTGAGCCAGCAGGGAAGCAAGTACAGATAAGGATCAGATTAAGCTTGAATGCTTGTTTTCTGACAATGACTCTTGCTGAATAAGAGAACGGCCTTTTGTAGAAAGATTGTGAGAGACTAAGCCTGGATTCATCCAAGATGTGAATTAACTAAACCATGTGTTAAAAAGATCTATTAACTATATTTCCTACTGAGGTCAAACTGGAGAAACGATACAGCTATTTGAATGATTCAAACCCTCCTACTGTCTATCACATAACTTTTCTCCTCCCTACTTTTATTCCATTGCCCTTATATATATATATATATTTTAAAGTTAGAATATTTTTGAGTGTGTGTGTATATGTGTAAACAAATGTGTGTGCCAGATCTCAAAAGTGAATTGGAGCATCATCAGAGATCTCTTTGGGGCTCAGGCTCCTGAGAAAACTGCTGACAGTTATTCATAGCATCAGAATACCATCCTTTTTGTAAAGCTAGTAATGGTATAAACTTTCTTTAGCCTTTATGATAATTCAAACATGAATTACTTTATGTTCCATGTGGGGTGGGAAGCAACTTTAAGATAAGAAAATTAATAATGTAAACTAACTTTCAAGGGAAATTCAGTATAGTACTCCAGAATATCAGTCTCAAGTATATAACATTAAGAATGTTGTTGTTGTTCAGCCTCTGAGTCATGTCTAACTCTTTGCAGCCCCATGGATGGCAGAATCCCAGGCTTCCCTGTTCACTACCTCCTGGAGTTGGCTTAACCTCATGTCCATTGTGTCTGTGATGCCATCTAACCATCTCACCCTCTATCTTCTCCTCCTGTCCTCAGTCTTTCCCAGCATCAAGGATTTTTCCAATAAGATGGCTCTTCACATCAGGTGGCCAAAGTATTGGCACTTCAGCTTCAATACAGTAGGATTATCCAGGCTTCCCAGGTGGTGCTAGTGGTAAAGAACTCGCCTGCCAATGCAGCAGACATAAGAGACAAGGGTTCGATCTCTGCGTCAGGAAGATTCCCTGGAGGCGGATGCAGTAACCCACGCCAGTATTCTTGCCTGGAGAATCCCGTGGATGGAGGATCCTGGTGGGCTACAGTCAACAGGATCTCAGAGTCTGACACGACTGAAGTGACTTAGTATGCACACACTGTATAAAGAGAGTGCTTAATTTGACACGTCAAATGTGTTTTTGGACTGGACTGAAACACACTGAAGTACTAAACACACAAATGAAGTATTAAAAACACTTTGTGTTTTTAATAAATTAGATCTTATATATATATAAACCCCATATTTGTTCCATGTCCAGTTCTAACTGTTGCTTCCTGACCTGTATATAGATTTCTCAAGAGGCAGGTCAGGTGGTCAGATACTTAACTAAATATTTTTCAGTATACTCCAACAGCGAGGCTAAAACACATGCAGTAAACAGTTATTGGAGGTGGCTTAGTTGCTAAGTCAGGTCTGACTCTTGTGGATGCATGGACTGTAGCCCACCAGATCCTCTATCCATGAGATTCTCCAGGCGAGAATACTAGAGTGGCAGCCATTCTCTTCTTCAGTGTATCTTCCCGACACAGGGATCAAACCTGGGTGTCCTGCACTGCAGGTAGATTCTTTACCATCTGAGCCACCAGGGAAGCCCAAATGCAAGCATATGTTGGATCAAAATTCTATTTTCATTTATTATGTATTATACAGAGTGAAAATATTAATACCAAGGCATCTTGCTACCCAGATACTACCTTTATCTCTATTGAGTTTAAGCACTGATCCTCTTGGAAGGCATCTCTCCCTTCTTCTCTCTTTAAATTGCTCTGTAGTAGCAAAAAAAAAAAAAAAGTTTATAATATGAAGCAAACAAATCATGCCATAAATCAGGTAGAGTCAATAGAGGAAGACTCAGATTGATTAACTACCTAAATGGATTAAACCTCTCAGATGTCCAACTTTTGCTCTATGTCTCTTATCCAAAATCTGAATTCTCTGTCTATTCATGCCCCAGAAGGAGCTCTTGTGAATGCATACTATAGCAAAACTAAGGCAATGATATGCATCTGCTGTATCCTCTGATTTCTGACAATATGGATATCCATTCCCACCTATCAGTTATTTCATACTTACTTCTATACCTCTACAAAATGATCTGTGTTTAATTTTCATTGGAGCAGTAATTTTCAGGGTCAATTTGACCCTTTCCTTTCTACAACTAAATATATAGATTACATTTATCCTGGCATTTAGCTCCTGTAACAGACACTTGTTTCAATCTACCATCATTTTGTGCCTTGCCATTACCTTGAGATCTCATAATTGAACAAAAGTTAACTTAATAGCAGGATAGATAGGTAACAGAATGTCATCTTTAGAATGTGTACTGGCAATACCTAAGTCTAGTACACTGTTTGTGCTCATATCTTTGACCAAGACCTTGTTTTTTCTGCTATAAGGAACTTCATGACTTTTGATGACTGACTTGCAACCTACCCAAAAAAGTAAATCTGACAATGAGAAACAGCTTTGAAAAGTTTTTGCTTACTCAATTAGTAAGTAATACTACCAGAAAAGAGTCCTTAAATGGAAACTGTGTAGAACCTTCATTTAACTACTACATTTTCAACCCATAAACTCAAGCTTAAACTTAGTTTCCATGTGGTGTTATGATTAATATTTTCATATCCTTTTTATCCACTTCGAATTCCCTTTGTGACATCTACTAACGCTTCCTCCTGAGTTGTATTTTCTTCAACTTGGTAAGACACTACTTGCTTTGTCCTTTAGCACAGTCATAGAGTCAAGAAAAATATAAAAATAATTAAGCTATTGACAAAAGTGGTTCTGCATAAAATTATAAAAAATTTTTTTTAACATGGAATCATTTTACCAGGCTTAGGCTTATCAGATACACAATTGCTTATTGAAAAATTAACATAGTATCTACCAACCTAACCTTAAAAAAATCCTAAAAAATCCTAACCATAGCCTTTCTTGAAGTCAATATGTTAAATTTCAATTGATAACCATTTAAAATAAAAATATTACAATGATAATGCAGTTTTAGCTAATGAATAGAATTCATTCATTAGACCTAAGTTCTTTTCCAAGTTTTTGTTTTATTTTTTTTAAACAAGAAGATAAAAAACAGAGTGGTAGGAAATGACCTAAGAATTAATTAAGATACAAAAATAAGAAATGGACCTTGGTACTTCTGCTGCAGATTCCGTTTCCTGTAGCTAAATGTTTCTCAGGTGTCTGAATATAATGTCAGCATCTGAACTTTAAAGAGAGTACCTTTTCTTGCAATAAAAGTCATTCTTTATTCATCACAGGCTGTTTATGTCCTTGTAGACTGATTTAACCTTTCTTTCCTTTCTTTTTTTTTTTACCACCTGCAACATTTGATATATGGCTCCATGTCTATGATCATTAGCAGCTTTTGGAGTCCTGAAGGCGGTGGGAGGCAAGTGAGGAAAAGAAGAAATTCATGATTTTTCCATGAAGCTGAAACTCTAAATGAATTGTTTTTATGAACTCTACTTGCTTAGCTATTAAATAGCTCATGTTTACATAGGGCAAGTTGTTTAGGTCTACTTCACTTAATTTCATAGAAACATAGTATCGCATTTTAAACTAAACACTGCATTTCTTAAAATTTAAAGCTTTTATGCTATAGAATTGGTTGGAAAGAGAAAGATATTTTTACTGGAAAATACATGGTAAAAATATATATTGAGTAGATTTTAATCATAGAGATAGCTAATGCACATGTATGTTTATATTCAAAGTAAGAGGAATGTATTCTATTCTGCTGTAAGAAATGTACTTTTTTGATTTTCAATTATGGCTAACTTGACATGAAAATTTTTAAATATTTACAGTATTATTACTGAAATCTTCATATATTTAACTAAATAAGCAGTGTAATATTTGATATAATGTCTTTGATGAGTATGAAGCTTGAACAGAAGTGTATATACTGCCTTATTAGACAGAGGGTTTCCCTGGTGGCTGAGACAGTAAAGAATCTGCCTGTAATGCAGGAGACCAGAGTTGACTTTCTGGGTCAGGAAGATATCCTAGAGGAGGGAATGGCAACCCACTCCAGTATTTTTGCCTGGGGAATTCCATGGACAGAGGAGCCTGGTGGGTTACAGTCCGGGGGGTGGGGGGGGGCGGGGTCACAAAGAGTCAGGCATGACTGAATAACATGTATCAGCCAGAATACAAGATTAAAGTATTTGTATCATAAATTATAGAAATGTCCAACAGATTACATGAATAAATAAAGATTTTTTTAAATTAATGTAATATATAAAAATGAAATCAGTGTCTTCATTTAACAGTGTTATAATAGGATTATTTCCCATTAAGGGTATTTGAATCACTGAACACATTTTTTCCCTCTTTTTTAATTACATATGTTATGATTCCCTGGTGGCTTTTGGTTAAGAATCCGCCTGACAATGCAAGAGAGGCGAGTTCCATCCCTAGGTCAGTAAGATCCCCTGGAGAAGGACATGGCAAACCACCTCAGTATTTTTGCCTGGAGAATCTCATGGACAGAGGAGCCTAGGCAGTTATAGTCCATGGGAATGAAAAAGAGTCAGACACGACTTAGCGACTAAACAACACATGATTCCAATATTTTTAGAAAGCTTGTAACCTATTTCAAAATGCTAGCTATTTTGACAAATAGAATAAGGTTATTTAATACAGGTTAAGAAATGATCCCTAAAGCTAATTTGTTAAATAAATAAATAAGTAAATAAATCAGACCCTACCTGCTGGGGGCCAGCGTGAGGAACTCTGCCCATGGCAAAGGTCATGAGGAAGGAGGCTTGGCATACGCAAAGGCATGATCAAGCCTCAGGAAACCTCCTGTTCCCGAGCATCCAACCCCAAAACCAGAGTCTGTTTTATGCTCTCATCTCCACCTCTGACTTTACAGGGGGCTCTCCCCCATAACCATTTCTCTCAGAGAAGGAGTTAACTTGCAGCTCCAGTTAATAAAAATTCCTGAGTGTGACAAGAGTGTTTCAACTTAGAAATTCCTCTGGAGGTCCTCTAGCTTCCCTGATCAGTTTCGTCCAGCCACATGTGATTGTTCACAGCCTCCCAATCTTGAGAGGCATGAGATCCTTTAAAACTTTCTAAATACAGACTCTTTTGAGAAGTTAGAAAATTATTAGTATAGTATAGTGGGTTGATTAGAAATTATATTGGTTTCTCATTGTTGAGTCAGTGATTGCCACCAGGCCTCCATATCCTTAGGCACCTGGAAATATATTAATCAATGTATTTGAAATATAGAAAAGGAAATATAATAGTTTTTGATGTTAGCAATACTAGACTTCTTGAGTTAATGAATTTTCTCTTTTGTTATAGATCACTGTACTTTGTTATAAATCACTCTGTCCTTGCTATATAAAAATGTAACTTTATCACTATCTTAAGACTAAATAGATCTTAAGGGGAATACTGGTGAAGGGTTTTCATTTGTTGAGCCAATATTTGTTGCTAAATCTCCATATTCCCTGCCTTTATAATGAATATAACTAGCATATAGGAAAAATAAGTAGTAACCTTTAAGATTAATCATGTTAAACCTTAGGCTAAGTAATTCCTTTCCTAGTCATAACTCACTACACCCTCACCCCATAGGAATGCAACTTTATTTGGAAGGTGGCACGTGATTTAAGAAAAAATCACCCCTGGAAAAATAAGTTTTCTGGCTAACTGACCGGTATCAGAAAGGGCCATAAAATGACAGCAGGCCTCATGGCCATAAGATGATGCAAAACCCATAAGACCTTTGTATAATTTTATGTGAAGCACCTGATTGTGACAAGGGTCAGGTCTGCTGACCCCCGGGTGACTCTGTATTCATCCCTATGTATAACAAAAGGTATATAAACAAACCTGAAAAATAAAGAAATAGGATCAGTTTCTGGAAAGACTGATTCCCCCAAGTCGTTTCTTTCTTGCTCCCCGTTTTTCTGGCTGAATTCCCATCTGGAGCATGGATGCTATTCCACGTAAACCAAATTATTCAGCCTCTTTTTCTCCACTAATTTTCCTACTACACTATCCATTTCTAATCTCTCTATATATCTGTAATTAAGATTTTTCCTAGGACGCTGATTTCGTCCCCACCTGCGAATCACCCTGGATCCACCAGGGCTGGACCCTGGCACCTACCCTTAAAAAGAAAACACTTTTAAAAAGATAAATACCCTAAATGTATTCATCTATTCAAAAATCCTGTCCAAGGTAAGTTATCTAATACAATTGATATTTCTTTGATAGGGCATTCTTTCATTCCTTCAAGATGTTAGTAAATTTTTAACCCAAATGTCTAAATTATACCTCAGTTATAAAACTAGCTTCCCTTCTTTCCATCAATTAATGCTAAGCATATTTCAAAACCAATAATGATTTATTATGAATGAATATAAGAGTGTATGAGTGAGTGAAATGGACCATAATCTGACAGATTTATTGATAGTTCATTGAGTGTGAAAACCATTCCACATTCCCACATGAATAGATGAAAATGAAAGGAGAGCATGAGAACAACCTCTAAATGTTCTCATAGTTCTAAATACTAATCAAAAGAGGAATGAGATTAGTAACTGTGAAACTAGTGGTAAAACCAGCTCTCATTGTTTAAAGAGATTTGATTATTTTTCCAAGAACAGGAAGTCATGTAATGTAGCTAAGAAAATTAAAGAGAAATTTCCTCATAAGACAAGTAAAATTACACACAGAGAGACACAGATATACACGCACATGCACAATGCACATGTATTTAATGTGTTCTAGGTTGTGACAGCTAGAACTGGGCATGGAACAAGGAACTGTTTCCAAATTGGGAAAGGAATACATCAAAGCTGTATATTGTCACCCTGCTTATGTAACTTACATGCCGAATACATCATGCAAAATGAAGAACAAGCTGGAATCAAGATTGGTGGGAGAAATAACAACCTCAGATATGCAGAAAATGAAGAGGAACTAAAGAACCTCTTGATGAAAGTGAAAGAGAAGAGTGAAAAAGTTGGCTTAAAACTCAACATTCAAAAAATGAAGATCATGGCATCTGGCCCCATCACGTCATGGCAAACAGATGGGGAAACAATGGAAACAGTGCCAAACTTTTTTTTTGGGGGGGGAGGGGCTTCAAAATCACTGCAGATAGTGACTGCAGCCATGAAATTAAAAGACACTTACTCCTTGGAAGGAAAGCTATGAAAAACCTAGAGAGCATATTAAAAAGCAGAGACGTTGCTTTGCCAACAGGTCTGTCTAGTCAAAGCTATGGTTTTTCTAGTAGTCATGTATGGATATGAGAGTTAGACTATAAAGAAAGCTAACACCAAAGAATTGATGCTTTTGAACTGTGGTGTTGGCGAAGACTCTTGAGAGTCCCTTGGACTGCAAGGAGATCAAACCAGTCAGTTCTAAAGAAAATCAGTCCTGAATATTCATAAGGACAGATGCTGAAGCTGAAACTCCAATACTTTGGCCACCTGATGCAAAGAGTTGACTCATTGGAAAAGACCCTTATGTTAGGAAAGACTGATGGCAGGAAGCGAAGGGGCCGACAAGGATGAGATGGTTGGATGGCATCACCTACGCTATGCACATGAGTTTCAGTAAGCTCCTGGAAATGGTGAAGCACAGGGAGGCCTGGCGTGCTGCAGTCCATGGGAGCGCAAAGAGCTGGACATGGCTGCGTGACTGAAAAGCAACAACGTTTCTGACAGGGATTCTTAGTGAAATTCCAGGTCTATCTCTTTTCATGTATCTCTGAAAAGTCTATATCACTTATGTTTTAATAAGAATTTGAATTATTGTTAATATCTCTGAGAAAAGAAGAAGTAATATCTGTACAAAAGTTTTGAAAGTCAAAGGAAGAATAGTCAGTGGTCTTTATCCTTTTACCCACTACCTACGAAGTTATATGTAATTGAAGTGAGGAAATAAGAGCATTAGCAGTGAGACAGGAAATTATGTACAAGATTGGTAAAGGTCATAGAGGGAATCACTGAATAATATAAAAATCAGATCCTTACACCTTAAAAATAAATAACCTTATGTTAGATTTATATTGCTGACTTGATTAAAGGGTGGAGCTCCTTAAAACACCACCTTTTTTCCTGAAGCATTACACTTAACACTTTGGAAATTTCCTCTTTTTATGTGCTTATAGGATGAATGATTTTTAAAGCAAATCAAGAGTAAAGAATACATTTGGATTGATGTTTACAGAATAGGCGGTAATTAGTATTGCAATTTGTGTTGATGTAACTAGTAAAACACCATTGCTTGTTTTTCGATGGGTTATTCATACTAAATGCTTTAGTCAGGGTTTCTAGTGTTAATTTAGATTTATTCCATGCTGCAGATGTTGTTCTAACAGCAGAAAAAGGCTCTGATGCCTTTCAGGTAAATGTTAATCACAGTCCACTGAATCTATATGTAATATTATTTAGTGTCATTACCACTCTTAGAACTTTCCAGATTTTTACTTATCTGTTGTTTATTTGTTTTCATGGATCTCATTAATGTAGTAGAGCCCTTGTACTCTAATGAGAAAGAGCAACTACAAGAGCAATTCTCAGTTTAGGCTCTTGTCCAGAGTAGCATTGAGATGGCAATGAATATGCAGAGAATTAATAAATGTAAAATCATGAATGATTATATATGAGAAGCAAAGCAGATCACACATTCATTCTCTGGGTTTCTTTAAGTGACTGAAGAAAAATAAAATAGAATTAGCTGACTCAAAGTCCTACCAGTAGAGACTGGCATTTTATAAAGTATGTTCTATGAAATCCTAATAAAGAGAGAGATGTTTTCAAAAAGTAAAACTAAATAAATACAGGTTCTGTGATTTGTTTGTGAATAAAAAATGAAAACTGGAACTTAAAACTTATAACTCAAACCAATAAAGTTTCCCATTATTTTTGATAACTCTCTTTTGGATTTGGTAGAAATAATAATTGAAAATTATATAAGATTTATTGGGAAGAAACAGTCAAAAGAATTCTCTATAATATACTTTATTTTAGCAAGGACTGATTTTTTGTGTGTGTGTGAAACAGGGTTTTGTAAATAAAATATTTGTAATAGACATATTGTACTTCAAGTGATTTGAAATACTCTGACAGTATGTTTGCCTCTAAAATAAAATTTTTAAAAAATGGAAAAGAAACCTTTGAACCTGAAAATTAGCTTTCAATGCAGGCAGTCCTCAAAGAGGAAAAAACATTTTTAGAAAAGTTCAAAATTTTTGTTTTCTTTATTATTCTTTGAACCCAAAATTCAAGGTAAATATTAGATTTCCTAATTAGTCTTCATCTAAGAAGAGCTGGCAAGAATACACTGAAGAACTATACAAAAAAGATCTTCATGACCCAGATAACTGTAATGGTGTGATCACTCAACTACAGCCAGACATCCTGGAGCCCAAAGTTATGTGGGCCTCAGGAAACATCACTATGAAGAAAGCTAGTGGAGGTGATGAAATTCTAGCTGAACTATTTCAAGTCCTAAAAAGATGATGCTGTTAAAATGCTGCTCTCAATATGCCAGCAAATTTGAAAACTCAGAAGTGGCCATAGCAAAGGAAAAGGTCAGTTTTCATTCCAATCTCAAAGAAAGACAATGCCGAAGGATGTTCAAAGAACCGTATAATCTCACATGCTAGGTACTTCTCCAAATTATCCAAGTGAGGCTTCAACAGAACGTGAACCAAGAATGTACAGACCTCCAAGTTGGATTTAGAAAAAGTGGAGAAGGCAACGGCACCCCACTCCAGTACTCTTGCCTGGAAAATCCCATGGACAGAGGAAGCTGGTAGGCTGCAGTCCATGGGGTCACAAAGAGTCAGACATGACTGAGCGACTTCCCTTTCACTTCCACTTTCATGCACTGGAGCAGGGAATGGCAACCCACTCCAGTGTTCTTGCTGGAGAATCCCAGGGACGAGGGAGCCTGGTGGAATGCCGTCTATGGGGTCACACAGAGTCGGACACGACTGAAGTGACTTAGCAGCAGCAGTAGAGGAACCAGAGAACAAATTGCCAACATCTGTTGGATCATTGAAAAAGCAAGAGAATTCCAGAAAAACATCTATTCTGCTTTATTAACTACGTCAAAGCCTTTGACTGTGTGGATCCCAACAAACTGGAAAATTCTTAAAGAGATGGGAATACCAGACCACATGACCTGCCTCCTGAGAAATCTGTATGTGGGTGAAGAAGGAACAGTTAGAACTGGACATAGACCAACAGACTGGTTCCAAATTGGGAAAGGAGTATGTCAAGGCTGTATATCATCGCCCTACTTATTTAACTTATATGCAGAGTACATCATGTGAAATGTTGGGCTGGAGGAAGCATAAGAGGAAATCAAGATTACCAGGAGAAATATCAATAATCTCACATGTGCAAATGACACCTCCCTTATGGCAGAAAGGGAAGAGGAACTGAAGAGCCTCTTGATGAAAGTGAAAGAGAAGAGTGAAAAAGCTGGCTTGAAAGTCAACATTAAAAAACAAAGATCATGGCATCAGGTACCAGCATTTCATGACAAATAGATGGGGAAACAGTGACAGATTTTATTTTCTTGGGCTCCAAAATCACTGCAAATATTGACTGCAGACATGAAATTAAAAGATGCTTGTTCCTTGGAAGAGAAGTTATGACCAACCTAGATAGCATATTAAAGAGCAGAGACATTACTTTGCCAACAAAGGTCCATCTACCCAGGCTATGGTTTTTCCAGTAGTCATGTATGGATGTGAGAGTTGGACCATAAAGAAAGCTGAGTTCCAAATAATTACTGCTTTTGAACTGTGGTGTTGGCAAAGACTCTTGAGAGTCCCTTGGACTGCAAGGAGATCAAACTATTCCATTGTAAAGGAAATCAGTCCTAAATATTCATTGAAAGGACTAATGCTAAAGCTGAAGTTTCAATATTTTGGCCACCTGATATGAAGAACTGACTCCTGGCTAAAGACTCTGATGCTTGGAAAGATTGAAGGCAGGTGGGGAAGGGGATGCCAGGGCATGAGATTGTTGGATGGCATCGTTGACTCAATGTACAAGAGATTGAGCAAGCACCAGGAGTTGATGGTGGACAGAGAGGCTTGGATTGCTGTAGTTCATGGGGTCACAAAGAGTCAGACATGATTGAGAGATTGAACTGAGCTGAACTGTGGGGGATGGAAGTGGAGTAGAAGTTGTCCCAATAAGATTCAAAATCATTTGAATATTGACTATTTTGAAAAATTAGCTTGACTTTACCTTTTATGTAAAATGTGTAGAAATACAAACTTTCTTGAGTAGGCTAGGGGAACGAATTCAATTTCATTATTGCTGTTGAGGTATACAAAGAACATCAAAGAACCTCAAGATACAAACTAAAAAGAACATAAAGCCTTTCCCCAGTAACAAGTGCAATCCATAGCTGTCAAGCAGGAGAAATCCCAGACATGGGTGCTGATAATGCTGCTTTCCCAATACTTTGTCATGCATGTCCTTTCCAAAGTCCTTGTGGTCTCTTTCTAGGTGGCTCATTGTTAAAGAATCCACCTGCCAATGCAGAAGATACAGGAAACCCAGGGTTCGATCCCTGGGTCAGGAAGATCACCTGGATAAGGAAATGGCAATCCACTCCAGTATTCTTGCCTGGAAAATCCCATGGACAGCAGAGCCTGGCAGGCTTCAGTCTATGGGGTCCCAAAGAGTCTGGCACAACTTAGCGACTAAGCACACATGCATGTGGTCTTTAGTACATAAGTTACAATAATGTTCCACAGTGGTTCCCAGCTTAAAGAATAAGATTACGGAACTTTGAAAAGTGTACAAGGAATGCCTCAGCCTCAAAGAATCCAAAGATAGAATATGTTATGTGATTCATCATTTAGGTGATGACTATCTGAATCAACAATTTTTAGCTCATTTTTTCTTCCTTCTTTTCTTTCTTTCTTGGTCTTGCTTGACAACTGATTACCATAGAAACAATTGTATTAGTCACACAGTCACCATGATGGTCACAAGATTCTAAGTAAAGCTTTTAAAATTATCCGTTCATGGATGGAAAGTTGTATGAGTGCTCAGTCATGTCCGATTCTTTGCAACCCCAAGGACAGTAGCCGGCCAGGCTTCTCTGTCTATGTAATTATCCATGCAAAAATGCTGGAGTGGGTTGCCATTTCCTTCTCCAGGAAAGTAGTATGCTGCTGCTGCTGCTAAGTCACTTCAGTCGTGTCTGACTCTGTGCGACCCCATAGATGGCAGCCCACCAGGCTCCCCCATCCCTGGGATTCTCTAGGCAAGAATACTGGAGTGGGTTGCCATTTCCTTCTCCAATGCGTGAAAGTAAAAAGTAAAAGTGAAGTCGCTCAGCCGTCTCTGACTCTTCATGACCCCATGGACTGCAGCCTACCAGGCTCCTCCGTCCATGGGATTTTCCAGGCAAGAGTACTGGAGTGGGGTGCCATTGCCTTCTCCAGGAAAGTAGTATAGATGGTGCCAATTTCAATTGATCTTAAAATATATTGGTAACAAATGTAGATGTAGAATGTATTTTTTTTTAATTCTCAAATTAATGTATTATCTCCCAAACTCTCTTATATTGGAAGAAACACGTCTGAGGCATTCCCACATGTGAGAAAAAAAGTAAAAATGGAAAGATTTCCTCAAGCCAAAAAAAAAAAAAAATCTATACCTGTAGATAGAGAGATAGATCAGTTTAGTAGGAATAAAGTGCCAATTTTAAAATGTGGAGACACATACGGAATCTTAATTCAAATCCTCTGAGGTTTCTTTAAAGGATTTAGAACTAAATGCAGTATCTTAAAATTAACTCTGTAAATAAAACTCTATCTTTGGTATACCAAAAGCAAAGGGTAAGACATCCATAGGTGTTATCAAAAATGCCAAAGCTACATCTTTAGCAGGATGTCAGTGTTCTCATTTTTCAACTGAAGATGTCAAAGTTATTTCCCCTGTAAGTGAATATAATTTTCTGTAATATAAATCATTGACAAAAATCTGTTGTTTTCTGAATATCTGAACTCTGTGTGCATAAGTAAGTAAGTAAGTAAATGTTAGTCAGTCAGTCGTGCCTGACTCTTTGTGACCCCATGGACTGCAGCCCACCAGGCTCCTCTCTCCATGAGATTTTCCAGGCAAGGATACTGGAGTGGGCTGCCATTTCCTTCTCCAGGGGATCTTCCCAACCCACGGATCAAACTCAGGTCTCCTGCAGTGCAGGCAGATTCTTTACCATCTGCGTGCATACCCTTAGTAAATTTACTTGTTTGATTCATAAATGTGTTCCTACACATCATTTGTTTGAGCCAGCTTATTTGCTATTAACATGTTATATACCATGCTCTGAAAATTTGTTCAGTTTTATGAAAAATTGAATTTTTTATGAATATCTTAAATAAGCAGGTAAATATTTATACTAAAACTGAAAAAAATCTTATTTTGACAATATTTGGTGTATCTTAGAACTTGACTTGAAAAGTATTAATATTAAGCCATTGACTCATTTATGTAATCTTTCTTAGCTGTGAGCTTTCCTGAGTTTAGTAAGAGTCTTATATTGTCAAAATAATAAAGTCAGTTATCTTTTTCAGAGAGAAAATCATGAATGATCATGGCCTACTATTGTTCCTGAAGGACTGGAAATGAAAAGATCTTTGAGTTAATTAATTTCATTTATGTGAATAATATAATACCTATTTTTCATCAGTATCCTAAGGATAAATGAGATTTTTCTGTCATGCTGCAGTAATGTATTAGCAATGATGCCACAGAGGCACCTCAATAATCATGCTAACCTAGTACAAGGACAAAGTAGGCACTGGAGAAAATAAGGTCTAGTATATGGAATTTCTCAAAAGAAAGACTTATTAATAGAAATGTATTTTAATTGTGGTAGATGCTACAGTATTCTGAGACTATTTGGTCCATCCTTTTATCTTTCAAGTTTCCATTATTACTGTCCAGAAAGAATAGCTATTGGTAAATATAATGTTCATTCTTCCAAAGTAGTCGATGAAAGAGAAGTGAGGACATCAATAAGAAACTCTTTTCAGAGTTTAAATTAACCTAAATTCAGTTGCACTTGTATTCTCCTTAAGAAGTAGACTTAATGTTACCTTTAATATTCAAAGATAAGAAATAGCTCTAGCCCCAAGCATCCTGTATCCTGCATCGAACCCAGACTGGCGATTCACTTCTTATATGATATTATACATGTTTCAATGCCATTCTCCCAAATCATCCCACCCAATCCCTCTCCCACGGAGTCCAAAAGACTGTTCTATATATCTGTGTCTCTTTTGCTGTCTTGCATACAGGGTTATCATTACCATCTTTCTAAAAAAAAAAAATAAAGGAAGTAGCTCTAACTTGCCTTCATTTTTTTAAAGAAAAAAACTCTTTGCTAAATACAGTATACTAACAAATACTGTACTATCATTATCATCAAGTAAATCTATGCTGCATTTAAACATATAGAGAGTAAATAGTAGAGACAAGATGTGTTTATTCAAATTGAGGTGAATAAATTAGGAAATAGTATGGATGAAAGAAAGATATAGATTAAAGTAAGATGCAGCACAGAAACTGAAAAGATGTTCACATTATGATGCAGTGAGATTTAAGGATATATTAAAAAGAACTCAGGATTAGTTGAGGAGTAATGCTTTTGAACTGTGGTGTTGGAGAAGACTCTTGAGAGTCCCTTGGACTGCAAGGAGATCCAACCAGTCCATCCTTAAGGAGATCAGTCCTGGGTGTTCACTTGAAGGACTGATGCTGAGGCTGAACTTCCAATACTTTGGCCACCTCATGCAAACAGTTGTCATTGGAAAAGACCCTGATTCTGGGAGGGATTGGGGGGCAGGAGGAGAAGGGGACGACAGAGGATGAGATGGCTGGATGGCATCACCGACTTGATGCACATGAGTTTAGGTGAACTCTGTAAGTTGGTGATGAACAGGGAGGCCTGGCTGCTGCGATTCATGTGGTTGCAAAGAGTCAGACATGACTGAGCGAATGAACTGAACTGAACTGAGTGCATTTAGTAAGGAAATGTTTCCTTTTTTAAAATTTAAAACATTAAAAGCAGACTAGAACAGAATAAGAAGTTTGTTTGGAGCCCTTGAGAAGGATACAAGAGTCAAGAGATAATACTGATATATCTTTGAGAGAGAAAAATTTTAAAAGATGAATATAATATATTCTAAACTAAATATATAACTAAATATACATATATTTATATATAATTATTTATAAACTTATATATATAATATAATATTATATTATATAATAAAATATATAACTAAAATGTAGCCCTAATGGTTGCAATGTTATGACAATTTTATATGTATAAAACAATTTTGTTTAATAAATATTTATTGGATCCTCTATAACAGGTCCTGTTCTAGGTAGCTCTGTTATATCAGAGGATAAAACAGAGAAAAAAAAGTCCTGCCTTCTCTGAATTTATATTTTAGTGGCAAAAGAGAAAAAATAACAATCAACCTGAGGATAATTTTGTAATATGTTAGAAGGTGACAAGCACTATGGAAAAATTTAGTGCAGAGGTAGGAGGTTTGCAAGTTGATTTTTAGGAGCTGGCCAGATCATATTTTAAATAGTCCTGTCTAGGTAGACGGAGAAGGCAATGGCAACCCACTCCAGTACTCTTGCCTGGAAAATTCCATGGACGGAGGAGCCTGGTGGGCTGAAGTCCATGGGGTCGCTAAGAGTCGGACACGACTTCACTTTCACTTTCACTTTTCACTTTCATGCATTGGAGAAGGAAATGGCAACCCACTCCAGTGTTCTTGCCTGGAGAATCCCAGGGACGGGGGAGCCTGGTGGGCTGCCATCTCTGGGGTCTCACAGAGTCGGACACGACTGAAGCAACTTAGCAGGAGCAGTCTAGGTAGAAATCTTGAAAAGGTGATTTTTTAAGACATGAAGCAGGTGACCATATTTGCTAAATACATTACATAAATTTGATATGTATGTAGTCTATGTAACCTAAGGCTTATTATCTACTGTGAATACTTTTATAGCCTATAATAGGGAAAAGGAAAAATTACACTTACATGTATAAGACTTTTGAAATTATATTAAATTGTCAGACTCTGGCTTTAGAACTTTTGGTAGCACAATGGTAAGAATCCAGGAGAAGCAAGAGACACAAGTTCCCTGGGTTGGGAAGATCCCCTGGAGTAGAAATAACATCCCACTCCACTATTCTTGGCTGGAATACTCCGTTGACAGAAAAGCCTGGCAGGCTACTGTCCATACAGTTACACAATCAGATGCGACTGAGCATTCACACACACACACAACCATTTTTAAACAAAGATATTCATTCTGTATACTTAAGCTTTCCTGAACTTCTTAGAAACTCCTTAAGACATGTAGTGCAATACTTTCCATAATATAAGAATAAAAATTGTACAAGCTTCTTAGAGGGCATTTTCTAAGGCAGTAATATTTCAAGAATTAAATTTTAGCTAGTACAACTAGATATTTCTTTATAAAAAATTTATTAATTACTACTGTGCACCTTTAGTCAACAGACTATAGCACAGATAAAAACATTAATCTTTTGCTTACTATACAGTATAGCAAAGTCAAATAATTACAAATTTGGAAATTTTAGTGAATAATCCCGTGACTTTGCTATTTTGCGAAGATAACGATTTATATTATAATAGTTGCCATGGTTTCAACATACATAGCAGATAGATTGTGGGAGAAGTGTGATTTGTTAATATTAACACCAATTCATATTAGGAATCTTTATTAAATAAAGTTATGTGAATATTTTTATTTGTTCATGTATTTAAAAAATAAGCATTTTTATCAAGATGAAATAGATGAGGGTACACAAGTCCTTTGTTGAAACTACTAAGCCACCATATTCTATTTTTCTAAATTTTAAAAAATGTGGGACATCTACCTTAATTTCAATACCAGTGAGATTCATAGAGATGAAGATTTTTCAGGAAGATTAAAATGTTAACATGAAAAAGATTATGGGAAACACAAACTCACCTGAGAAACAGCATATCAAACTCTATAAAACAAAACACTTTATAATAATTGAATATCAAGTTTAAAGGATGAACCTCAAAAATGTTTCTTATCCACCCAGCCAATATGATACCTCTGAGAAGTCAAAGTGTGTGAAAGTGTTAGTCATTTAGTCATGTCTGACTCTTTGTGAACCTGTGGACTGTAGCCCGCCAGGCTCCTCTGCCCACGGAATTCTCTAGGTGAGAATATTGGAGTGGGTAGCCATTCACTTCTTAAGAGAATCTTTCTGACCCAGGGATCAAACTCAGGTCTTCCACATTGCAGGAAGGTTCTTTACAATCTAAGCCACCAAGGAACCTGAATCTCTCGTCG